>NC_059348.1:6517803-6530303 GCF_019703515.2 Myxocyprinus asiaticus | reverse complement strand
ATTAAAGTTGTTCAACAAAGACTAAAGAAATTCTGAATGCAATTCACTAGAAAATCTTTACAGTGTATTTTTCAGGTATAATAAAGTCCAGATTATAATGTTGAAAGTTCTTGATCTGATCAAAACTAAATGAAACATGTTCTATGTGCTCATTAAAGCACTCAGTACAAGATTTTGCTCCATTTCATCTCTGGTAATTTCATGATATTCAGTCAGAACAGTTTGTATTAGAAAACTTATAAGATATAGTAATAAATAACATAATTTTTAATATACCCTATTCAACTATAATACCTAGCACATGCCTAAACTAGACTGATTATTGATATTAGCTATGATCGTTTTTTTCATTATGAATTCTTGTGTGCATTTTCAATTCACGAACTCTAGTAAAGACTTTACCACACTCTGAGCACTCGTGAGCTTTCTCACTGGTATGTATTGTCTGGTGCTTTTTAAAACCTCGCAGATTTGAAAAACTTCTTCCACAAAGAGAGCATAAGTAAGGCTTTCCATTTGCATCAATATTCAGTTGTGTTTTTTGGACTGATTCTACTGCAGAGCACTGATGAGTTTTGAGACTTCTTGCCTGTATGAAACTCTTCCCACACTGATGGCATGTGAAAGGCTTTTCTCCAGTATGAATTCGCATGTGCGAGTTAAATCGTCCTTTACGAGTGAAGCTCTTTCCACACTGAAGGCATGTGAAAGGCTTTTCTCCAGTATGAATTTGCATGTGCATATTAAGGGTTCCTTTCAGTGTGAAACCCTTTCCACACTGATGGCATGTAAAAGGCTTCTCTCCAGTATGAAGTCGCATGTGCATATTAAGGGTTCCTTTCTGTGTGAAATCCTTTCCACACTGATGACATGTGTGAGGCTTTTCTCCAGTGTGAACTCGCATGTGCATATTAAGGGTTTCGTTCCGTGCGAAACCCTTTCCACACTGATGGCACGTGAAAGGTTTTTCTCCAGTATGAATTCGCATGTGCGAATTAATTCTTCCTTTACGTGTGAAACTCTTCCCACACTGAAGGCATGTGAAAGGTTTCTCTCCAGTATGAAGTTGCATGTGCATATTAAGGTTTCCTTTCTGTGTGAAACCCTTTCCACACTGATGACACGTGTAAGGCTTTTCTCCAGTGTGAATTCTCATATGAGTATCCCGGTTTACTTTTTGAATGAAACTCATTCCACAGTGATGGCATGTAAAAGGTTTCTCTCCAGTATGAACTTGCATGTGCATGGTAAGGTTTCCATGAGATTTAAAATTCTTCCCACAATGAGGGCATGTGTAAGGCTTCTCTCCAGTGTGAATTCTTAAGGGACTTTTATGGGAGATATTTTTGTCCGTGAAACTATTTTCACGCTGACAGCAAGTAAAGGAATTTTTGGCTTTATTTTGTTTTGTTGTTTCTTGGTTAAAATTCTTTTCACTCTCTGAGAAACTAAAAGATTTTCCTCCATTCGTGGAAATAGAAGGATTCTGATAGTGATGGTGCTGGTGCTTTTGCTCTTCATTCAGTTCTTGACTTTCTTCTTTCACCTTCAAGTCTAAAGAGAAAACAACATGTTGTCAAAAATTTATTTTAAGAGGAACTCTTGAATTTTAAGTATAAAATAAAGGATATCAAAGTAACCAGCCTTAAGAAAACACAGTGATATGTTACAGATATGTACACATTGACAAAAAAACATCTCGGTTGCATATGTAACCCTGGCTCCCGGAGCAGGGAACGAGATGCTGCGTCAGAGCTGACGCCATGGGAACTCTCAGTTGGTCACGATGTCTGAAGCCCTATATAAATACGGCAATTTATTGGCTGATGTCACATAAGCAAAGCCCCATAAGAGGCTATACCACGGGCTCCTTACAAGTGTTCACTTAGCTCCATCCCATACATTTTTTGCATGAGGCGCGTGCCTCTGCAGCAACCAGGGAGTATGGCCAGCTACATAGTGTCTTGTTCCCTTAATCAATGAACCAGGGTTACTTATGTAACCAAGATGTTCCCTTTCATAGTCCCAGTTTCATGCTGCGTCAGAGCTGATGCCATGAGAACAGTATATAATAACGTTATATGACCAATAGCTGCAAACTGTATCAGCCTCTGTGGCTAGCATATAGTGGTGCACAATCAGACTACACGTATATGAATTATAAGCTTACCCCTTTTCCAGCAGATAGAACATGGGAAGCAGGAGTTAAACCCTCATCCAATAATAAAATCTGACAGAAGTATGCTGAGAGGCCAAACCTGCCGCCATACAAATGTCCTCCAAAGCCCAAGAAGATGCCATACTCCTCGTAGAATTAGCCCAAATACTCATAGGTGAAGGCAAACTGCGTGCCCCATAAGCACTCGAAATTGCGTCCGAAAGCCTATGTGACAGCCTCTGCTTAGTGACTAAAAACCCTCTGTTGTGGCCACAAAAGCATACAAACAGCTGTTCTGACTTAAGCCACTGGCTAAAACAGCACACAGCATATGTAACCTCTCATTCTCATCGTAACCAAATGGGGGAGGAGAGAAGACCTGCAAAATAACCTGGGAGCAGAAAAGGGTAGAAATGAACTTGGGTAAATAACCCAAGCAAGGTAACTTTGACAACCATGGTGTGAAATCCATACGCCGTAGATTGTCCGACAGGGCATGTAACTCACCAATCCTCTTAAACAATGCCAATGCCAGAAGCGGGGCAGTTTAAAGAGTCATAAACTCATCAGAAACTGATGTCAAGTGCTCAAACAGAGCACCTCTAGCACCACAGATAAATTCCATTAAGAGATACAACAGGGTGAAAAGGCCTTGTCCTGTACACTCTGTGCATAAAGTGAGAGACAAGAGAATGTCTACCAATCGCAACCTAATTTACATGTGTGTTTTCAGCCACTATAGTGGCATCCCCGCCCACAAAAAAAAAAAAAAAATTATATTGTAAAAAACTCCAGCACTGAGCCTATAGACAGTGAACAGGGTCATCACCTCACGCCAAACACCAAGAGGCAAAAACGGATCACTTCAGCGTATTTAGCCTTCTTGTAGACAGGGCTCTAGCATTCAGAATGGTATCAACAACAATGGGGGATAAACCATCATTCAAAAGTGCACCCTGTTGAGGGGTCAAACCCATAACTTCCATAAGTCTGGTCGAGGTGCCAAATGCTTTCTCACACCTGAGACAACAGATCTGTCCTGACCGGAATCTCCCAAGGAGCCTCCTCCTGGAGGGAGATGTGAGTTGACAGCCTTGTTTGGGAGGGCCAATACAGCGACACTAATAGGAGAACTTGATCCTCCCGAATCCTCTGCAGAACCATGTAAAGCAAATTGATCGGCAGAAATGCATACACACACGGCGTCTGCCACTAATGGGCCAACACATCGATGCCCAGAGGGGTTGGGGCAAAAGGGAAAACCACAAGGGATGATGTGACATCTCGCTCGAGGAAAACAGGTTCATGTCCATTCTGCTAAACCTCCTCCAGATCTTTTCCACAGTCTGAGGGTGTAATGTTTATTCTCCAGTCTCAGATCATGCTTGGACAAGAGATCTTCCTCCAGATTCAGGTGACCTGGGACATGTACAGCTCGAAGAGAGAGTACACTGTCCTGCGTCCACAGGAGAGTATGGTGTGCCAACCTCAGTATGGCACAAGAGCGCACTTCTCCCTGAAGGTTCTGTTGTCTGTCTGGATAAGGACATGACTGCCTCAAATCTCTGAAAGGAGACCAAACAGCACCACCAACATTTCCAGGCAATTTATATGACATTTTAGCTACTGGCCCATCCAAACCCAGTAGGCTGGATGACCTTCGTACACAGAACCCCAACCCACGGAGGAGGTGTCAGTGGTAACCACTTTGTGGCAACAAACCTGTCCCAATGGAATGCCTGACTCCAGAAAGAGCATCCCTTCTCCACGGCAACAGGGCTCTTCAACATCTGCGCTTCACTTTTAAGGGATGATGCACATGCCTCAGTGGGTCAAGTCCCTTTATGGATTTCATCCAACACTGAAATGGCCTCTGGTGCAACAGGCCCAGGGGAATGATAGCGGAAAGCATGATCATAATCCCCAACAGCCTGTGAAATGTTCTCGCAGGGAGAACACATCTCCTTAAACATTGCTAGGCACTGATGTAATGACTAAACTTGAGATGGATAGAGTCGCCAGCAAATTTAGCTCTACACCTAGAAACAGAATTTGTTGCCTTGGTAACAGAACACTCTTGTCTAAGTTGACTCTCAGCCCTAATCTGTCCAAATGACTGAGAATTATATCTCTCTGAGATAATTCAAAATGCGGTTGCCCAGGAGCCAGAGCCGCATCCATCTATTTTGTGAATGTGCACGTGTCAAAGAAAGACCGAACGGAAAGACGCGAAATTGGAACACTTTGCCCCAAAAGGGTATCTGAGAAACCACCTGTGCTTCAGCACAATCTGAATGTGAAAGTCCCCTGGCCATATTTGTGTCATCTATTTGAGCTTCAACATCCTGAAGCGACATTTCATTAGAGTGAAATTTAATTGCTTTTCTGAACTAGGAAATGGCATCTGTAAAAACTGCTCTCCCTCTAAAAATGGAGCTTCCTGTGCTGAGACTGCTGTAGGAATTACCCCACTGAATGCAGGTGGTGCCTGCCTGTATTCAATGACATAACCATGCTTTATTGTTCAAATTTGATACCATTTGTAATTGTTGCCAGTTGACTCTTGTGCCTTCACTGCAGCGATTGACTGAAATCAATATGCCCCGTCATGTGCAAAGAGGGCCCTGAAATGTATCTACCGCAGGAGAACTCGACCAAAACTTTTCCTCCCTGGCTATTTGGAGCAGGGAGGGGTTCGCAAACATGGGGGGGACTGGGAACAGACTTGCCTATTACAATGGCCCCAGCATTTGTATTTAGGGGACAACGTGTGATACTTGCAACAATGTGTATGTGTAGATTTGTGCTTTTAGTACACTGAGTGTTATTACACATGCTATAAGACATTTGGCCATGGGGGCAGAGGCAAAACTTGAGTAGAGAGTTCTCAACACTCCTTCCACAGCACAAGTTGCTGGGGGAGACTGAGCTAAATTGGGGAAGACTGAAAACAGATTGGCCCACTAAGTCGGTCCCAGCATGTACAACAGGGGAACAATGTGTGGTGCTTGTGACAAAGTGCTTTTGCACACTGTATACTGTAGTTACGTATGCCCCAAGACGCTCGGCCATGGAGGCAAGGGCGAGAATTCAGTTTAGAATACACTTGTTCCCCAGTATGATTTATGGGGGAGACTAAGATCCACATTCATTTCCAAGCGTTCAAGGCATGATGAATGGCAAACTTCAGTCGATGTTCAAAGGGCAGACAAGGGAGCGACAGAGTGTTTGAATGGCCCAATTTTGTCTGCTGAACGGGGACTCACCCTCCGTTTCATAATGAACACATCAGGTGAGCTATGGCTGGCCGGAAGACCGTGGTCCTCTGAACGGCGTTGATCTAATCTCCATGCACTCGCGTGACATGAATGCACAGGGGGTAAGAACCTTAATTCATAGGAGACAGCACAGAGCCTTTGTCCATCAGCCTCCAGCAAGGCATCACCATGACTGACCAGTTCCTTAGCACAAGCTGCAGGGGGAGACAGAGAAGTCCAAATGGAGCCAGTGATGAACTCAAACAAACACTCCTGAACAAGATCTGCTTGGTAGGACTGCAAAACTCATCGTGTATAGAACCAACACAGTCTGAAAAGACTGACAAGTGTGACAATCCATGAATCAGGCAAAAACAAGTTCCAACTACTAGTCATCGCCTAATAGAGTCCAGAGAGTATAGTAGCACCAAAGAGGCACTCCGCTTGTCGGTTCACCATCACTCCATTAGGAATTTATTTATTTTTTGTCCTCTTGGCTCCATGGGCCAGGGCGCCATTCCATGCAGGAGCTCATCTGCTCTGAACAGGACAGAGTGTGATAGAGAGAGGCTGAGGCTACACCTTCCAAATGCCCCATCCATGTTCGTCCTCTCAAAACAACACAGAAAAAGACAGTAGGGGAAAAAGTCAGAATCCTCTTATCCAGAGTTTCCTAATAGCAGCGAAGCACGTGATTTTCCCATGAAGATTCATCAGAAAATGGCCACCGAGCTGGGCTGAATGCTCGTGATTATTAAACCACAACACTCTTCAATGTGAAGTCGGCATTAAATAAAAACGGACCCTATTTATTTTCTTATGCATATTACTGGTCTTACTGTGAATGATTCATGCATATTTTTTTTTTTTACCATGTCATGTTTAATCAAAATGTCATAACTTTTCAGCTGATATGACTGATTCTTCTCTGCAGGCGTATTGAGACCGCAGCCAATAGTCAGCTTTTAGTCAGTTTTAAACCTGCCCCTTCAAGAGGCTGTCATTTTGAATTTTTATATTTTGAAAAAGGAAGAATAACCACAAATTAATTGTTGTGTTCGAGACATTTCAAGCCTAAATACTTCCAGAGGTGATCGCTACTGAAAAGAAAGCGAGAAGGATGCGGTTGCACTTTAATTTTTTTTTAATGCAGGAGTTTTTCTGAGGTATCTTGGGATGTACAGCACAAACTAAAAACTGAATCATCTTATGCACAGGGTAATGCACCGGGTCCTCACCCCGGGAGGTACACCAGTCAGCAAAAACGTCATTTTACGACATATAGCCTCAGTCAAGGGGGCTCTGCAGGGGCACCGCTGGCCAAATTGATGGCCTACACAGAGCTCCGGGATCGTTGGATGGGGGTGGGAGGGGCCTGTTCCGAGGTGCGGAGCGAGTGCGAGGTGATAGTCTGTGTTCCATGACTGCAACCGGGTCCTTGAATAACATATAACGCCCGAGTAAGGGCAGCTGGTGGAGCTTCTGGTGCCCCCCTAGTTTAAGATGGTGCCCCCCTAGGGAGTTGGTGCCTTACGCAGAATATGTAACATGGTTATATGGAGAGGCGGTACTGGGGTTCTGGCTTGTAATATGGTGTTGAGCACAGGCTGCACCTGTCTGTGTCTAACGAGCCCCGTCCAGGGGCCAGACCTGAAGTTGCCACAGCTCCGGTCGAGTATGCCAGATCATACCTCATGCCTACGAAGGCAGATCCCTCATTAGTGGAATTTTTAGAGGGGTATCCAACAGCTCTATCGGCTCTGGAAGCCAAGGGCATTAGGGCCACTCTGGCGCAACCAAAAGCACGGTTTTCCAGTCTTCCAAGATTCTGCACAACAAACTCATGTTTGTGTTTCACTGGCAATTTGTAAGTTAGGGAATCCAAGCCCAGCAGAGCCCGAGTCATGGAGTACCAGAGGTGACACTGTGTGACCTTCGAGACCAAAACTGCAGTGATGTCCGTGCCGATCAGACCGTGAACCTGCATGTCTGTCTGAAAAACTCTCAGAGCCACTAGGACTGCAAGCAGTTCTAGGCAATTCATGTGCCACGTAGTTTGCGCACCTGTCCAAAACCCGTTGGAACTGTAGCAGCAAAAGGGCTACCCCTGGCTTGAACTCGTCAAGCACAAAAATGGCCACTTATGTGCATCCAGAACTTAGAATAACGCTTAAAGTGCTTGGATTCACAGGACAATTCTCACTCCATGTCCGCATTCAATACCTGTTAGATTAATAATATAGTCAGTGCACAACATCTAGTTGACATCATTCAACATGAGGTTTTTTTTTGCTGCAAGTATTTATTAAAGGAATAGTTCACCCAAAAATGAAAATCCTCTCATCATTTTCTCACCCTCATGCCATCCCAGATGTGTCTGACTTTGTTCCTTCTGCTGAACAAAGATTTTTAGAATATCTCAGCTCTGTAGGTCCATACAAAGTGAATGGGTACCAACATTTTAAAGCTCCAAAAAGCACAAAGGCAGCATAAAAGTAATCCTTATGACTCCAGTTGTTAAATCTGTCTACAGAAACGATTTGATAGGTGTGGGTGAAAAACAGATCAATATTTACAGTTGAAGTCAGAAGTTTACATACACTTAGGATGAAGTCATTAAAACTAATTTTTTAACCACTCCACAGATTTAATATTAGCAAACTATAGTTTTGACAAGTCTAAATTATGTTAAGCCTTTAGGCAATTAGCCAATTATCTAATTGGAGTCAATTGGAGGTGTACTTGTGGATGTATTTTAAGGCGTACCTTCAAACTCAATGCCTCTTTGCTTGACATCATGGGAAAATCAAAAGAAATCAGCCAAGACATCAGAAAAAAAAAAAAATGTGGATCTTCACAAGTCTGGTTCATCTTAGGGAGCAATTTCCAAACGCCTGAAGGTACCAAGTTCATCTGTACAAACAATAGTATGCAAGTTTAAACACCATGGGACCACACAGCCATCATACCGCTCTGGAAGGAGATGCATTCTGTCTCCTAGAGATGAACGTAGTTTGGTGCAAAAGTGCAAATCAATCCCAGAACAACAGCAAAGGACCTTCTGAAGATGCTGGAAGAAACAAGTTATCTACAAGTATCTATATCCACAGTAAAACGAGTCCTATATCAACATAACCTGAAAGGCTGCTCAGCAAGGAAGAAGTCACTGCTCCAAAACCACCATAAAAAAGCCTGACTACAGTTTGTAAGTGCACATGAGGACAAAGATCTTTCTTTTTGGATAAATGTCCTCTGGTCTGATGAAACAAAAATTTTACTGTTTGGCCATAATGGCCATCCTTATGTTTGGAGGAAAAAGGTAGAGGCTTGCAAGCCGAAGAACACCATCCCAACCATGAAGCATGGGGGTGGCAGCATCATGCTGTGGGGGTGCTTTGCTGCAGGAGGGATTGGTGCACTTCACAAAATAGATGGCATCATGAGGAAGGAAAATTATGCGGATATATTGAAGCAACATCTCAAGACATCAGCCAGGAAGTTAAAGCTCGGTTGCAACTGGGTCTTCAAAATGGACAATGAACCCAGACACACCTCCAAAGTTGTGGCAAAATGGCTTAAGAACAACAAAGTCAAGGTATTGGAGTGGCCATCACAAAGCCCTGACCTCAATCTGAATTTGTGGGCAGAACTGAAAAAGTGTGTGTGAGCAAGGAGGCCTACAAACCTGACTCAGTTACATCAGTTCTGTCTGGAGGAATGGGCCAAAATTCCAGCAACTTATTGTGAGAAGCTTGTGGAAGGCTACAAAAAACATTTGACCCAAGTTAAACAATTTAAAGGCAATGCTACCAAATATTAACAAAGTGTATGTCAACTTCTGAGCCAAGATTTTCCTAGTCGACTAGTAAGCGTTAATTTAAGCCATTAGTCGGCTAGTCGCACGTTTATGATATTAATTTAATTACTTATATATATATATTTTGGGGGTATCAGAAAATGGTTTGAGTTCCAGGGCTGAGAAAGAATGTTATAAGTAACACTGTTCTACATTACAGAGAAATACTAAACCTTAATAATGAGCCTTTAAAATATAAATTTTACAAGCGCACACATGAAGCGAGCTGCAGCTACACTGGCAAAAGCTGTAATGATTCTGAAGGTGTCGGAAAAACCAGCAAGGAGACTGTCTGAATATTTTGTTAATTTATAGAGAGAAATACACATTAGGGTTGTGCCGACAAACGATGATCTCGGGGATCAACAATGGTCAGAGTGATCGCCAATAGCTGATGCCTTTGACGATGTCAAGAAGATATTTGGCTCGTTTTCCCATGTATTAAATAATTATTATTATTTATTAGGCTATTATTATTATCAAATTAATATTACAAATAATTTGCCCGTAGACACAGACACATGCTTGAAGAAACACGCTTACATTTTATTATATATTATATTTTTAAGAGCAGATGACAGAAAAGCCGTCTATGCGCATGTATGTTTGTACGGAGGCATGCAGTCTCGTGGAACACCCGCAGGTAAAATTTCTTACTCTTTCTTTGTTTCTGTCTTCTGAATTGTTTTTTGCAAGAACAGCATTGTCTATGAGTGCTGCAAATGACCTCAGACATCTCCGCTCAGGAGGTGCTTTGAGTTCAGTTCGCTTTTTTCCACAGAGCAGTTCAATGTGACCACAACTCTGCAGCCTATACATCTGTGATTAAAACATAAATACAAAAACACACTGACCTTGAACCATGATTTATATTTCAGTGATTATCATCATCAATATAATTATTATTTTTACATTTATAATTGTTTTTATTTCTTCATTTGTGTAAGTAATTTTTCGCCTGCCTGTTTAGATGGATACTTGCATGATGGTAAATCTTTTATCACTTCATTATTTTATTTGCTTTTTCATTTCATTTGGAGTGCAATTTTAATTTAGAAATGTATTTGATTTAATTTTTTTAAATAAATTAATTTATTTTCAATGCAAAATCACTAAAGCAAGAATATTCACCGATCCCTCAGCCAGGGGATTTCTGATGTAATTGGATATTGCGTGATATATATATATATATATATCATGAAGGATGGAACAAAAAGAATTTATTTACACACTTGATGTATTTTCCCAGACAACGAAATACCCGTCCAGTAGAGAATGTACAGATGAAGTAGGTTCTTTGTCAGCGAGATGTTGACAACTGTTGTAAAACCATCGTTCAAAAAGTTGAACAAGACACATTTTAATTGCACTTATTTTTTTCCCAGTTTCATTTGAATTTTTAGTTAAAATAAATAAAAAATAAAGTTCAAAGTTTGAAATCAAGAAGCCTTGCTTTAGTGTGTAGGCTTAACCCTAACTCTGCTTAATGAAAATTACCCCATAGTACCACCTAGTGTCCAACCAGCGTGTTCGTCGGTTTCCTGTGGAGTTTTTTCTGCAACTAACCAACCAATCAAAACTTGGTCGACCAAGACTTCTCATCGACTAACGTTTGGTCTACTATCAGGGGGCAGCCCTAAAGTTCTCCTCCCTGCCCAGTAGATGGCGATATACACAAAGAATGCAAATTACCAAAAACATAAGAATGTGAAAGAGAAGATTTAAAAAAAAAAAAAAAAAAAAATCTTAAATATTGATCTGTTTCTCACCCACACTAATAATATCGCTTCTAAAGATTTAACCACTGGAGTCATATGGAAAAATTGTCTCAACTGAGCATGTACAAGTCCACTAATGAGGCCCAGTGACAAAATATCACTGACATCATCATCACCATTGAACAAGAATGAGAGCAGTAAATCACCACAGGCGCACTAAAAAGGCAAATCCGCTTGAGAAGGAGAGGGGGAGTGGGGCTGGGCGACAGGACGATGTAATCGGATATCAACGATGTCTTAAAGATCCGAATGCCGATTCCAAACAGACATGATCGACAATATCAGGACATGGCAAAACCATGGATCAGGGAAGTTGGCAAATATATTAAACAGTGACCAGGGTGTGAAACTAGACCCCGCCAAATACGACGAGGTTGAATCCAGTACCTCGTCCAATGTATTTCATGCATGGGAATTTTGCTCATCTACCCGCAACAGGTAGGTGACCTGCTGCAAGACGTCTCAGAGTGACACATGACAAGAAGTGCTGTTAATCAAAAAGACATGCGCTTGAAGAAACACAATTTATATATTTTTAAGAATATATTATGATATTCTGATTTTTCACATAAATTAAATTCACAACTTGGATGGAAACATAGCTACTGCTGTGTCTGATTTGCTGTTTTTTCAGAGGTGTGCTGTATGAGCCTGTCTCCTGGAACAGGTGCATGTTTTCTCTGTTTTATTCATCTAAATTTTTGGCAAGAATACTGTCGTCATTATTTTGATTATCATTGTCTTTAAATGTATAATTGTCTTTAGTACTTAATCTGTAGGCTATTAATAATTTTCCATCTGTGTTGATGGATGATTGCGTGATGGCAAATGGGGCCATTGGAGATGGTAATTGTTCGGACTTTGGGAGGTGGTTAAATAAGATTTTTTGATCACTTTGTTATTTTATTGCTTTTTTCATTTAAAGTGCAATTTGAATTGAGAAATCTCTTTTGTTTATGTTTTTTGTGTTTCAATATATGAATAAAATGTTTAAACCAAAATCAATAAAACAAAAAAAAAGGTGTGCTGAGTGACAGCCAGGTCTCCTAAGCAACCAAATTGACCTGGTTGCTAGGGAGGGTAGAGTCACATGGGGTAACCTCCTTGTGGTCGCGATTAGTGGTTCTCGCTCTCAATGAGGCGCGTGGTAAGTTGTGCGTGGATCGCGGTGAGTAGCATGAGCCTCCACATGCTGTGAGTCTCCATCTTTCACGCACAACGAGCCACGTGATAAGATGGCTCGTTTAGATTGACAGTCTCATAAGCAGAGGCAACTGAGACTTATCCTCCGCCACCCAGATTGAGTAACCACGCCACCACGAGGACCTACTAAGTAGTGGGAATTGGGCATTCCAAATAAAAAAATAAAAAATAAAAAAAAGTTTCAGAATGCTGCTTTCTGCAAAACCCTGAATAAGTATTTTTTTAAATGCATGTAAACGTGATCAAAG